>NC_056728.1:1836988119-1837025619 GCF_019279795.1 Protopterus annectens
GATTATAAAATATCAAGATCCTAAACATGTTTTTGCAGGGGGGAGGCAAGCCTCCCTGCACCCCCCCACACCCCCTGCAAATTAAATATACTAACTCCGAACTCACACTACAGTGAAGGGAACGGTAATGTTCCCATTCCACATTGTATAGCGATCTACCATTCTCTTCACAGTATAGTGATCTCGGAATTAGTATATTTAGGTTGCAGGGGGTGTGGTGGGTGCAGGAGGGCTTGCACCCCTGCAATAACATGTTTTTAAATATCATTTTTATTTATTTTATTTTATTTTACATTTGTTAATTGGGTTAGTCTGGCTGAGCTTTTGGCTCATTTTCAGCAGAGACCCAGGGAGAAAAGCTCCTCAGGACTAGAAAACAATTTATTAAATTTTAGTAACATAGTAGTAACAATCAGCTATAGGATCTTACAAGCAAAGACCTGGAGACAGAAAAAGCTCCTTAGGCAATTCAATTATACAGAGTATTAACAAATGGCAGACAAGTATGTGAGTTGTTACAAACAAGGTTTTAAACAATTAGCAGAAGAAAATGTGACTAGTTACAATATTATTTAAGCTGCTTAGAGCAAAATGAGTAAATAGTTATGCAGATGCTTATTTAAAGTGGGTAGGATCTAGTTGTATAGGAGTTTGGAGACAAGAAAGGAAAGTAAGAATGGCTAGTAGGACATGTTGGGGAGGAAGAGTAAGAATGGCTAGTAGGACATGTTGGGGAGGTAGAGTATAGGAGACAGACTAGACCGGTAGGTGATTTTGAGATTAAGAGTGGTTGGAGATAGAGGAAGGGAAAAGGTAGAAGAGGCAGGGGAATAGTGTTAGAGATGCAATAAGAGTGAAATAGGTGAAAGGATGGTGGTGTCAAGGTGGTTGGCTACAGTGGCAAGACCACTTTGTTTTTAGGTATTTCCTTGTGGCTAATTTGAAACTTTTGCTATGCTGGAGGGATTTTATTTCCAAGGGGAGTTGGTTCCAATATGTAGCTGGGTTATAATTATAGAGAAGGCAGCCTATTTTGGTTTTGGGTTTGTAGATGTCTAATAATTCTTGATTTTAGCTGCGTAGTATCCTAGCAAGGGAATATTTGGATATGACAGTGGAGAGGCTGAGGCAGAAGGAGGGTAGATAGAGTGGATGATTTGTAGTTGGTATAGTTGGAGCAGCGGAGGGAATTCTAGCCAGTCTAGATGCTGTAGTGCTAAGCAGTGGTGTGACTTTTGGTTAGCTACAGATCTGGCGATCTTATTATAGGTAGTTTCAAGCTTGGAAATAAGTGTAGAATTTACGTTTGTGACTACGTGGCAGCTGTACAGGAGTGTTGGTAGTAATAAAGCCTGGGAGAGAGTTATTCGGGCAGTGTTAGTTAACTATTTCTTGCTAGGGAAAAGGTGTCCAAGTTTCTGACGAGTTCCTTTTACCGAGTTAGTAATATGGAGATCAAACTTAAGCTGGTCATCTATTGTAACACCTAGCAATTTAGTACTAGATTCAGCTGAGATGATAGTGTTGTTGCAGGATAAGATGGTAAATATACTTTTGAGTATGGTGATGTTTTAGGGAGGAAGAGTAGGAGATTAGTTTTTTTTTTGGGTTAAGTATTAGTTTATCACTAAGCCAAGTCTCAATGATGTGGAAGGATGCCTGGGTAGTTGAGTGGAGGTCAGCTGGGTTGTCAGCAATGGTTATAACAGTTGAGTCATCAGCATATTGCACAAGAGATGACTGGACACAAGAGGAGTAGAGCAAGTTGGTGAAAATATTAGAGTAGTGGCCCAAGTATGTACCCTTGGGGGACTCCCATTTGTACAGCGAGAGGGGAGGATAGTGCAGAGAGCCATTTAACTGATTGCTGGCAGGTAGAGAGATAGCTGGAGAACCAGGAGATAGTAGGGGGAGAGAAATGTAAGTTAGTGAGTTTATCTAGAAGGAGTGGGTGAGAGAGTGTCAAAGGCTTTAGAAAGGTCAAGGAATAGGCATGGGACAAGTTTATTGTTATCACTAGCTAGGGAGACTATGTTGATAAATTATATGAGTGCAGTAGTTGTACTATGCTCGGGATGGAAACCAAGTTGTGTGGGTGTGAGAAGGTTTTCCTGGTGAAGGTAATGCATTACCTGCTTGTGAATGCATTTCTCTAGGATTTTTGAGAGTGGAAAGAGTATGGCAATCGGTCTGAAGTTGGATGTGTCTGAGGAGTTGCCTCCTTTGTGAATGGGTAAAGGAATTCTTTCATATAGTGGGGACATATGATTCAGAAATGGATCGGTGGATTAAGATGGATACAGGCTAGGCAAGAGGTTCAGAGGCAATCTGCAGGAATAAGAAGGTAGCTTGTCAGATGGGAAGCAAGGTTTAAGTTTAGAGAGTAATGACTTTACATAGTTACTTGATACTGCTTTTAGGAAGGAGGAGTTAGGAGGGTTTGGAAGAGGTATAGAGTTTGTGAGGGTGCTAGCATTGTTTCTGGGGGGAGAGAATTTATTATGGAGGTTATTGAGTTTATTATTGAGTTTATAAAATGATTGTTAAATTTGTTGGCTATGTCTTCAGGTGTTGCACTGGGACATGGGTTAGGAGAGGAAGGGTTTCCTGGATAAAGAGTCTGTGTAATAGAGCTCCAGAATTTCTTTGGGTCTAATTTAAGAGTAGAGGGAGGATTGGCATAGAAGTTTGTCATAATGGATGATTTTTCTTATTTTATTTCTGAGTACTTTATATTTCTGAAGAAGGGAAGGGGTTCTAGTTTTAGTCCACATTTTCCAAATCCTATCCCAGTCTTTCATGAGGGCTCTAGTAGATTTAGTGAGCCAGGGAACAGTAGATTTGATCCTAATTGTGCGAAGAGGAGCAAGGGAGTTAAGAATGTTTAGGAATGTAGTGCTGAAGGAGTGGACAGCTTCATTTAAAGGAAGAGTGGTGAAGTAAAACCAGTTAATTTTTGGAGAGTTGGTGAATAAAGCAGTTAGGACAGAAATGAGAAAGTGAGCGGGTGGTAATACATTTGTTAGATTTAGTAAGGTGGGGAGTATGTCTGGTAACTTTTATAGGGCAGTGGTCTCTGAGGGCATTTGGAAGGGTTTGAGAGTTATGATAGTTTTGAGGGTGGGAGACCAATCTCCAGTCAAGAAAAGAGCTAGGTAGATGAGATTTATTAATGTAGGTTGGGGATGTGATAAGCTGCTCAAACCCATGTAAGTTTATACAAGAAGTAGTGTTGGGAGCTTGTATTGTAAGCCAATCAATATTTACATCTCCCAGTATAATTATTTCATTGTGGATGGTATGTGAGAGGTGAGATAGGATGTTCTCAAGTATGTTAATATTATCACGAGGGGGAATATAGACTGCTGCGACAGTTATGGTATTGAAATTGTTAAGTTTGAAGTTGGACAGTAGGAGTTCAGCTGGTGAGAAGGAGGGCAAGTCTAGTGTGGGACTGATTTGGGAGAGACAGTTGGAGTAGAGTACGGAGACTCCTCCTCCTTTTCTTTTAGGTTGATCTAATCTAAGGATATTATAGCCAGGAGGGATGATTTCACTGTCCCGACGGTGTGATTTTAGGGGTCTATATTATATCATCGAACGCTTAAAAAAGCGAACGCTGATTGTAAGCTTTCACTTAAATTAGGTCGATCAATCTCGAACTGTCAGATCAGCGATTTTTTTCCCTGGGAAAAAAAAAAAATTTGCTGATCCAAAACACATACACACAACACAAGCACACCAAACAAACAGAAATCCACATACATACACCTAAAATCTGATACCTAACCCTACACTAAACTATGCACACACCACTAACTACCCACTTACCTTAACCCAAACCCTAACCCTAAGGTCCGTCACTATCGCACACTCACCTCACTCGCTCCCTAACCCTAACTCACTTAAATCCGCATCAACCTTCATGTCCACTCAATCGCACACACACCCTAACCCAGGCCCTAACCCTAACAACTCACATCCACACAATCACACACTTACCTGAATCTGACCAGTAACTTTCCACCATAACACTGAAAATACCGAAGCAACAGAAACGGACAACCAAATTCTTTCCCTAGGAAAAAATTCAAGTTTCTGCAGCTTCGATATTTTGCAGTTTCGCGAAAATAAGTTCGATCATTCAGTGTTCGCTTTTTTAAGCGTTCGAGGATATAATATAGACCCAGGTTTTAACCATGTTTCAGTTAGGGTAACTATGTCAGGAGTATAGTTAGCTATCATCTTTTTTTGTTTGTTTGTTTTACAATTTTGAGATTCCACAATCTCAACATTATGACTTCGGGACTGTGAAAGTCAAGATTGTGGGATCTCGAGATTTAGAAGTGGACTCGTACATAGATATATAAACACACACACACACACACACACACACACACACACACACACACACACACACACCATACCTCTCAAACTGGAAACATCAAAAAATCTGGACAAGGCCCATGAATGAAAATTGGTACAAATCTATACACTGATTAACATAAAATTTGCATACATAATTATGTAACCCCCACCTACTCCAGTGGGATTGTAGGATACCAACTTTCAAACACAAACTGAACAGACAGCCAAAATATGGCACCAGAGTCCCCCTGCAGCCATTCCAATGTCCCCTTAACTTGGCTATTTCACCCCATTTACCATAAACAATAATGTGCACACTACTAAAATTACTTCTACAATGATTATTTGGATTTTACTTTTACATTTTATAGCACAATGCACAAACACTAATAGACATCTGCTAAACAAAGCAATACTATCCCACAATGAAAACAGACAGAGTAGAACCCACAGCCTTCTATGTCAAAAGCAAGTATTTAACCTGTTATGCTATTAACAATGCAAGCAGACTCAGCATAAGCAACACTAAACTTCTCTTCCCCTGAAGCTCTCCGCTCCTTGTAAAATCCACTCGACACTCAACTGTATCTCTCAACTTTGCAGCACAAGAAATCTGGACAAAGCCATAATTTATTGGGGAGGGGACAAAGCCCAAAAACCAGGGACACATTTTAAACATTGCCTGTATAATTTTGAAAAGTTACTAGAATAAAATATTGTGTTACCACCATGTGTTTCACTGCCAATTCTTGAACCCAGGTCCATGTGCACTACAATCTGAGCAACATACCACTATGCCAAATCAGCAGTTTCCTAAACAACAGGAAGACTAAAACTTAAATGGCTATCACTTAGTGAATTCAATTCTCACTTCTCACCATTGCTCTCAACCTCTTAGAACAAACAAACCTGGACAAAGCCAATAATGGGGGAATACAACCCCAAAAACAGGGACAAATTTCAAATATTGATATTATAAACTTAGAAAATTGCTAGAATAAAAGGTTTTGTGTTGCATGTATTTTTTTGAAGAATATGAAGTCTGAAACACACACACACATCAGCTCTGCATTTGAATGAATGACGGTGCACACCTCATACAGAAAACAGCTCTGCATTTGAATGAATGACAACTCCTCTGCATTCGAAATAATGAATGACTGTGCACACCTCTGCAGGCAGCTCCAGTACCATAGGCACACACCCTTCCTAGTCATAACAGCAGCTCACAAACACACACACACACACACACACACACACACACAGAAAATGAAAACCGCTCTGCATTTGTGCTCTTCCTACCTCTAAGGCAGCTTCATCCATTCCTAAGCACACACCCTTCCTTGTCATAATGCCGCAACTCTAGGCTGAAATATATGCACGTTGAACTTGCATCCTCCTGACTGACAAAGTATTTCACATCCCATTATTAATCTCTAATTAACAATACAGGTTTTGTCTGAAATTAAAATTTAATACATTTTATGTGAAAAGAATAAGTTGTTGTTGTGTCTTTCAGCTTATCCTGGTTAGGGGTCGCCACAGAGGAACTCCGGTCCGCTAATGTTTGGTAGTGGATTTTTACTTGCCGAGTTACCAGCCCTGACACACAACCTTCAACGAAGGCACGCTCATTCACGCATGCCTCCACACAGAAGACGCTCTGAGAATCGAACAGGACAATGTCTTGCTGTGAGGCGACAAACGCTACCACAGCATATGAAATAACTGGCATTAACTGAGATATATGCACGTTGAACTTGCATCCTGCCCATTATTAAGGATTTGAAAAGAGCTGTGCAGGAAATACATGCACATTGAACTTGTTGAACTCTTTCAGCTCAATTCCGACAGGCTGTTTCTCTGTTTCACGGAGCTGACATCATCGTGCACATGATGAAGTCATCTCAAAAGCCAGGAAATAAAATAAAGCGCAGGGAAATCGGAAACTAATGGGTGTCACACGGTAATCAGGGCACCCCATTACTTGGACCCCAAAACTCGGTAAAAACAGAGTAATTCGGTATGGTTGAGAGGTATCTCTCTCACACACACACACACACACACACACACACACACACACACACACACTAAAAGGGTAACAGGTGATTAATATGGAGAGGTTACCTGTGAACTGTTGGGGAAAAAAAACTATACACAATAAAAATTCATAGAAATAATGAAATAAATGCACATACTTCAATTCCTGTATTACCATTGCAAAAGAATGAGAGGTAATACCCTGTACCTTTAAGACAGTTTTATACCAGTGAAAATTTCTTCTCAGTGACTTAGAACCTTACCTTGCATGTAAATCACCAGCAGTGTATAGCATATGGTAAGAGGTGTCCAAAATCTAATGGCTTCTGAAGTGCTGAGAAAGTCCCGATTTATCAGAGAAATTGCAGCTATATCTGCCACCATAAAAGTCACTTTCAGAGCATTGCAAAGCAACTTGGGAATCTTGTGCCAGTTGGTAAGGAGGAATATACAGATACCACAGTACCGCTGCTTACTGTGCAACTCGTACATGGAGCAGATATGCCACACCAGCCTCCAGACGTACCACATGATGAGGCCTGCCAAACCAGTACACAGAATTAGGTTCATAGTGCTATGGGGTGCCCCTTCATGCAGATAGCTTAAGCTGGATGTTATCCCACATCCAACAGAAAACTGACACAGGAGAAAAAGCTGACTGTTCTGTCCACCCTGCAAACCAATCAAATGTAAACAATTTTAGCCACTAAGATTTTAGCAAAGCAGTGAATACATTTATTCAAGTTAATGTTCTTCTCTGATATAACCTCAACACATTTTACAGATGTGGGTGTCAGTAGCATAGATCAGGTACATGCCCACAGCCCTCTCCTTGTCACGTATACCTGCAGAACTGCAAATAATTCAAAAACTACTCAA
The DNA here is from genome assembly GCF_019279795.1 of Protopterus annectens. NCBI lineage: Eukaryota > Metazoa > Chordata > Ceratodontiformes > Protopteridae > Protopterus > Protopterus annectens. The sequence goes on from NC_056728.1 coordinate 1,836,995,407, forward strand.
CATTTTTATTACAAGCAGTAAATAATTTTGCTACCTATGCTGCTCTCCCCGAAGTGAGATCAAGATTAGATAAGGAAAAGAATGTCATCTATTCTTACTCTTTCTAAAACATGGCACCTAGTGTTTGCAATAATAGGAATTAGTGAGTTAAGAAAAACAGATAATTTGCCATAGTAGGAGAACACCTTAGTTCACTGCACCCTTTGCTAAGACTTCTTTTTCTAGGTCCAGCCTTGTGCTATCCACCGTAGAAAGCATCAGGTGGTAAGACAACCATACAGTGGTACACTAGACCTCAAATAAACCATTAGCATGACTAGTGTCAGGATGGAGGGTATCAGTTCCACTCTCAAAGCTCAAATGCATCAGAAGCTAGACAGTAGTCTTAAGACATCTGCAATAGAAAATGTAGTGTAAAGTTCTACAGTAACACAACTCTAAATTTGTAGAGGCATAGAATTTTACAAAAAGAACAAAAAACATTTTGGAATTGCCCTCCTGTCTATAAATTATGCACCAGATTAGCTTTGGGAATCGGACAATTTATGGGTGAACGTCTCCCTTACTCTAAATCCACTGTATGGGCTGGATTCCTTTCTTCTTCTTCTAACCTGCAAACGATGGACCATCATTTATGCCTACTTCAGTTTTCAGAAATAGTGAGAAACTATTTAGCTTCACCCTGGAAAACACAATCTACCCTCTAGGAAAAAGGGCCATACTCTTGGATACTTAGGCAAGGAAATTTTTTCACCGGATATTACCTAAGTTACTCAGATAAGTTCCTACCCCCATCCCCTCTTGGAAGACCACTATCAGCCAAGTGTGGTCTAAATTCCTGGACATGCTGTCAATTTAAGATAAGTTATTCCCCTTTCTATAGCGATTAGCATGTCGTACTTCTAAGTTGTATAGTTTACAATGCATTTTGTTGGTTTTTTATTATACCTTGTACCCCTTTGACCTCCTTAAATCAGATTACAGATATGCCTATAATGAATCTTCTAGCTGTATGTTTATAAATAGACATGTTCCCTCTAATCCCAACATTTTAATGGGTGATGTATTATCTATGATGACCAAAAGCAATTCCTTCATTTTCACTACTTTTGAGAGGTAATGTAAGTTGCTGCTGTTTGTTTGTTAGCAAATGTTTATCTGTTTATCATTTTTTTACCTTTTAATAAAGTGTTATTAAAAAGTAAAATAAAAAAACAGAAAACATAGTAGCATTAGGTCTTTCTACCTCCAAACAAAAAAATTCCTATGATGTTTCAAAACACATTTCACCAACCTAAAGTAAGTAGTCCCAACCAAAGTAGGATCTTGGCGATCTGCAATACTACTGCTTAAGAGATGCTTTATGCATTTGTTAACATCACCAGATTGTGCACATCTGTTAATTTAACTCGTATTAAATCAGATATTTCAGCTGAAATGGACAAACTAGTTGTGGTTCCCTTTCAACAGTGACTCAGAACACATTATGAATAACAAAACTGCCTAAAGATTAAGGCTTAGATAATGGTTTAATAACCACATAATAAAGTAGTCAAATAGTAAATATGGTCTCAGAGTAAAATCACAGAGGTCCCTTTCTTTTCTTGAAGTTTTTAAAAGCTCCAGGATAGTGCCTAGAACAATATGTTGCACTCTGTGAATCCAAGGGATTCCTGAATTCTTTTTGTAAAACAGCTTTATTGAAAACATTAATATAATGAACAGATATTATGAAAAAAATTGAATAAGTTAAATGTTTTGAAATACAATATTTAAAATAGAAAAAAAAATTAATACAATAACTACAATAGCACAGTAAACTATGTACAATGATGTTCACTATATATTGAATAACAGGCTCAATTAATTTTAGTTTGGCATATGAAAAATGAAAACATAGAATAAAAGATTAAAGAAAAAGGAAAGATTACTGCATTAATCATTTATCCAGTTATTTAACTAATAATTCATTTACATTTTCCCATTTGTAATATTATTTTGAATTCCTTGTAGATTTAGATTTGATAGTTAACATTTCTAACTTAGAAATTTCTAAAAGAAGACCTTTAAATTCTTTAAATGAGGGAACGGATGAGGAATTCCAATTTCTTGTAATCATTTTCCTGCCAATTGATAGTATAGACCAGAGCAAATAATATTTATTTTTATTTATACAATCTGGGACAGGTGTACTGAATAACACAAGTGACTTTGTAAGCATAAAATTGTCTGTAAAAATTGCCTGCAAAAAAAAAGTGTTAACGTCTTCCCAAAATTTCTTTAATAATACACAGTCATAAAATATATGATTCCAATCAGCATTTGTTACTGCGTTACATCTCCAGCAAACAAGATCTTGTTTAGTTATCTTACTCATTTTCTGAGGTGAGATGAAAGATGTAAAAATCTCCTTGTGAAGATTCTCCATTTAATGGAGGAAGTGGTTTTGCTGGCTAACTGAAGGAAATTAACGTTGCCTTTTTCTGAGGGAATAAAAAGTACAGTTGTGTACACTTACCATAAATGTAGATGTTCAAGTGTATTCACTGTTGCAGTCATTACAATTGGGTTATCCTGCTGGCAGGCTACCCTCAGTCAGCCTGAATTCCAAAGTCTAGGTCTGGCGTCGGTTGCGGTCGCCTCTTCCCTGACATCAGTGCACCAGGGGTATAAAAGATGCAACCAATGCCATTTTCTTCAGTTTTTCTTGCCCCAGATGTCAGGTGCCCCCAAAACGGTAGGCTAAAAATATGTCAATAAAACATGCATGCACCAAAGTATATATGTTGCCTTCATCTACAAGCAAATACACCACACAGGTTGTATAGAATAGAAAAGTACAGATAAGTTCCAGCAAAGAAATGGGGGATGGCGGGTGGGTAACCTGGACTGCAACAGTGAATACACTCGAACATCTACATTTATGGTAAGTGTACACAACTGTACTATGTTCTCTTCATGTTTCACTGATGCAGTCATTACAATTGGGTTGAATCCCAAAGCTAAGGTTGGGAGGCTGGAGCTAAACAGCATTAGGAGCAGCTATTAGGCCCTGTAGAACTGCAGTGGCAAAGCCTGCCTTGGATTTAGAGTAGAGTGGTAAGTTATAGTGCTTTGTGAAGGTGTGCACTGAACTCCAAGTAGCAGCCTCTAAAATGTCTTTGGTTGGTACTCCCCTGAGGAGGACTGCTGAAGTGGCTGCTGCTCTGGTTGAATGTGGCCTAATGCCCTAAAGTACTGGCTTCCCATGTTGTGAATAGCAGAAACGAATGCAGTGGCCTATCCACTTTGAAATAGTCTGCTTTGAGATAGCCTTTCCTTGTGATCCTGCAGCATATGCCACTAGTAATTGCTCTGTCTTTCTGAAAGCTTTGGTTCTGTTCAAATAGAAGTGTAGCTGTCTGTGTATGTCCAAAGAATGCAGAATTCTCTCCCCCTTATTCTGTGGGTTTGGATAAAAGGTAGGCAGATGAATAGTTTGGTTAAGGGCCACACTGGACACTACCTTAGGCATAAATGTCGGGTTTGTCCTCAGAGAAACCCTGTCTGGATAAAAAATGATAAAAGGTTCCACAGCCATGAGTGCCTGTAGCTCTGAGACTCATGTTGCAGAAGTTATTGCCAGGAGCAGAGCTGTTTTCCAAGATAAAAACTTTATATCAGCTGTAGCGACTGGCTCAAAAGGAGGCAGGGTGAGTTTTTCCAAGACATAATTGAGGTCCCATGCAGGTATTGGTGATCTTGGAGGCCTTAAATTTTTGGCCCCTCTGAGGTACTGCCTTAATAAAGGATGATAAAAGATTGGTGGCTCTGTATTGTAATGAGCTAAAATGGCAGAGGCATAAATTTTTATAGATGAAAAGGATAGGCCTTTGTCCAGCATCTCAGTCAAGTATTGCAAAATCTGAGGAATATTTGGTACAGCTGTATCAATTCCTTGTGCCTGGTTCCAAGCACAGAATCTCTTCCATTTTCCAGCATAGGATTTTCTAGTACTAGGCCTCCTGGCCTCCAAAATGACATCCATCACCGCTTTAGTGAGAGATGCGTTTTGTATGACTACATTATCCCCCATGCTGCCAGATTTAAGGTCTTGAGTTGGCTGTGCAGGATTTGATTGTTCTGCTGGGACAGTAGATGAGGCACTTGAGGTAAGGTCCAGGCTGGGCATTGAGACATGTTCCTTAGGTTGGATACCAGTACTGGCGTGGCCAGTCTGGGGCAATCAGTATCATTTTTGGCTTCTCCTGTCTGACCTTTAGGAGTACCTTGGGGAGGAGAAGCAGAGGAGGAAAGGCATATACTCAAGTTTTTCCAGCTGAAAGATAGGGCATCCACTTTCCATGCTTGTCTGTGATAAGTCCTTGTGCAGAATCTCTTTAGTTGGCAGTTGTGAGGTGAGGCAAATAGATCTATGTCCGGGCATCCCCATTTCCTTATTATCATGCTGAAGACTTGTGGATCCAATTTCCACTCGTGGGGATCCATGAGGTTTCTGCTTAGTTCGTCTGCCAGAGTATTTATCTTTCCTGGCAGGAATTGTGCCTGCAGATGTACTTGGTAAGTCAATGCCGTGTCCCACAAAGTCATGGCTAGTCTGCAAAGGGGGTAAGAATGAGTGCCTCCCTGCTTGTTTATATACCACATGACTGTGGTGTTGTCTGTCTTTATCAGTAGTTGTCCCGGATGAAGTAGGTCCTTGAAGGCTGTCAGGGCCTTTTGAACAGCTAGCATCTCTTTTTGATTGATATGTAGATGCATTTGGTTTGCGGACCATGTGCCTTGAATACATTTTCCTGCCATGTGGGCTCCCCAGGCATAATCCGATTTATCAGTTGTTAATGTCTGTGTGGCTGGGGGTAGAGTGAATGGCTGTCCCTTGTTCTGGTGACAGGCCTTCGCCCACCATCAAAACTCCTGTTGCAGGCAGGGAATGAGAGTAACTATTGTTTCCAGGCTGTGGCAATATTAAGTCCAAACACTTTTTAGGTACCATTGAAGTTTCCTCATATGCAGTCTTGCATACGGAATTAGTAGAATGCAGGATGCCATGAAGCCCAAAGCCTGCAGAATTTTTCTTGCAGATAACTGGGCCTTTGTTGCCAACAGTTTGAAATAGGTAGCCAGTTGCCTTTGTTTGTCTGGCGTGAGATAAGCCATCTGGGCAGTTATATTTAAGCTTGCACCCAGGAATATTATCTCTTGAGAGAGTACTAGTTTTGATTTCTGTTCGCTGACTGTGTACCCTAGACATGGTAGTAATTTACAAACACCAGATGCTGTAGTAGAGTGTCCTTGTTCTCTGCTTGAATGAGGCAGTCGTCCAAGTAAGGACATATCTGTATTCCTCTGTCTGCAGAATGCAATTACTGGTGCCAGGCACTTTGTGAAGCCCCTGGGCGCAGTAGATAAGCCAAAGGGCAGTTCAGAGAATTGGTAGTGCATTGAGCCAGCTTTGAATCAGAGGTATCTTCTGCATGTTTGTCTGATTGGGACATGCAGGTATGCCTCTTTTAGATCTAAAGTCACAAGCCAAGCCTTCTTGCCCAACATGGGCAGAAGCTGCTGTACAGTCAACATTTTGAATTTTGGAATATCCAGATATGTGTTTAGAATAGATAGGTCCAGTATTGGTCTCTAGGCTTTGTCCTTTCTGGGTTCCAAAAACAGTCTTGAATAAAATCCTTGTCCCTGCTCTTGCTCTGATACTTGTTGAATGGCCCTCATGTCCATGAGGGATGAGACTTGTTTTTGTGCCTCTGCCCATTGATGTTTTGGCAGGTCTGGCCAACCATTTGTCCTTGGCAGGGTATGGAAGTGAAACTTGTAGCCTTGTGACACTATGTTTAAGACCCATTTGTCCTGAATTATTATGTGCCAATTTTGTGAAAAAAGTGCTAGTTTTCCCCCTAAAGGTGCTGCCAGAAGACAAGTGCTTGGTGCAGGCAGGGGGAAGTCATTGGGACTGTTTCCTGTATGGCTGTGATTCGTCTTCTCCAGTTTTGGAGGTAGAAGCACCCCATTGTTTAGACCTGTATGAACCTTGGGGCTGGGATCTGCCTCTAGGGCGTCTGTATCTGCCCCTTTGTGGCCTGTCTGTCACTGGAAAGGACCAATTCTTTGTAGGCCAGTGTCTGCTAAATCTTGGTGGCTGTACCTGTAAGAAATCCTTGACTGTCTGCATAGATTTAGCTTTGTCCTCCATTTTCTTCAACACCTCTTCTGCTTTAACACCAAACAAAGCATCATGCTGTAATGGAGCATCTAATAATTTTGCTTTAACATGATCAGGTAGATTTTGTTCCTTTAACCAAGCATGCCTCCTAATGACAGAACCCATAACTGTGGCCCTGCAGGAGGCCTCCAGAGAATCAAAATTACATTGCAAAGTATGCTTGCCAACTTGTTCAGGTGCATGCAATAATTCCTGCACTTCTTTGTTTTCTGCACATTCAGAATTTATCAACATTTTCTGTTTAAGCAGTGACATAATATATTGCTGATATTTGAGCATATGAAACTGACAATTTAAAGCCCTTATAGCCCTGGTAGCAGAAGTGCAAATCTTTTTTCCCAGTCTGTCCAGTACCCTAGAATCCCGGCCAGAGAGAGTAGGGTTTTTTGCAGTGGAAGCCTTGACCCCTTTGGGACCCTGAGGGAGAGTTTCTGGGTCAGCAGCAGGGTTTTTGAAAAGGAATTTATGAGAGTCAGGAACCCTGTAGTACCTGTCCGGCTTAAAAGGAGCTGGAGTTAAGGAGTCAGGGGTCAGACTGGACTCTAAAAATACATCTACAATGTCTAACACATGTGGAATAGCTAGGGGCCTGTGTTGTGGTAGTAAAAGGAAGTCTATGAGCCTTTTCTTAGATTCTGAATAATCTTGGCTTTCTCAGTGGAAATGCTCCCTCACGGTATGTAAAGTTTCCCCAAAAGAATAATCCTCAGGAGGAGAGGCTGAAGGGATTGATTCTTCAGCATCAGAATCCTCATAGGGAGGAAGAGAATATTCCTGATCAGAAGAGGAATCAGATGAAATGGAAACCTGATCTGAAGATTCATATTCTGTCTCTTGCCTAGGCCTCTTATCAGGAGGGGGATGGGAACCCCTGATAAAAGTAATTAGGTCTTCGGCCATTTTGAGCATCTGTTTTATAGGCATGGAGGCCTGTCCATGAGGCTGTTGTACTTATTTGTTTTTAAAGGTGCTTTAGTCTTTGCCTTTGAAGCTGAAGTCGTTTTAACATATAACAGAGTAGGTCTGAAAACACCCTCAGAAGCCGATGCCTGCTCTGCGGCTCCGGACCCATCTGAGGGAATAGTTTCCGAAGGTCCAATACCTTGAGCTTCCAGCGGCCTGAACGACTCCACGTGGGTGTCGGTAGTGGCCTGCGAGTCTAAAGTAGCGGTAGTCAGGGGCTGCGAAGGCACATCACTGAGAACCGGCAACTGGCTTAGAAGAAGCCTCGTCGTCGGTTTTGGACCTCAGATGCCTGTCCTTTTCCTTGTGTTTCTTGTGAATTCCGGTAGTCGGATGGCTATCCAATGACATTGTATAGTTAAATCTTCTGCCAAAATAGTGAAATGCAAAATCGTACCGATGCTTAATAGTGCGTTGGTTAACTCTAGCACAAAACTGACAACTAGCAACGTCGTGGTCAGGGCCTAGGCAAGGAATACAGTAAGAAAGAAAGTCCTTATGAGGTATTTGCTTCCCACAAGAAATACAATTATTAACTTTTTCTGACATCTGTCTGGAGCAAGAAAAAAGTTTCCCCAATGGGGTACTTAGCTTTTAGTGAAGACTTCGGATCTGAACTTCGAACACGAAAATCTCAGGAGTCGGCCGACAGGCACTTGCGAACTGCTTTTGCTTCGGGCACCGCGTGGCAAGAAAGACTGAAGAAAATGGCGTTGGCTGCATCTTTTATACCCCTGGCGCACTGACGTCAGGGAAGAGGCGACAGCAATCAACGCCGGACCTAGACTTTGGAATTCAGGCCGACTGAGGGTAGCCTGCCAGCAGGATAACCCAACTGTAATGACTGCAACAGTGAAACACAAAGAACATCTATTGATAACTATTGGAATTCATTTTCAGTAATCTGAATATACATCTAGATCTTAATTGCTTTATAAATATATGATATACTATTTTAACTACTAAAGTATTATAAGTGTATAAAATCAAATATTGAATAAGTTTGGGTATTGAATTTTTAGCATTTGAGGGGATTACAATTAACTTATCTAGAATATATTTTCTAAACTCTTGCAAATCTGACCAAAGTAGAGAGTTAAGGTTATATTCATCTATAAGAGCATCAATAGATTTTGCCTCATTTTTATTTAACATTTGATGCCAAAACATTAATTTTTTGTTTAAATAACATTTTAGAATGATCTGCAGATAGAATTATACCTTGTGTATAGGCAATAGGGAAGATGAGGAACAACCAAATTTCAAAGATTCTAAACCTAAATATATAGCTTTTAAAGGCCCTTAGAATTAAAATTATGTAAGTAGATTTATGCATTTGAATGGAATAATTGGAAAAATACTCAAATTCCATATAAATGAATTATTTATTAACTGTGGTAGATGTTTGTATTTTTCGTGTTTGGTATTTTGGGATAAATTTAACAATTTCCTTCCATTTTGCAAAATACTCTCCAATAATCTACATCTATAAGATAAACAATTGTTTTAATAACTGGCAAAATTGAATAAAGTTGTAGATTTGGTAAAGATATACCTCCATTTTCCCAGCTATACATATGATAGGAGAATGCAACTCTAGGCTTTATCGGATGCCATAAAGAGTTCTTAATCAGTGTGTTAATTTTTTAAATAAAAGAGCCTGTAGAGGGAAATAGAGATAGACTGTATCATGTATAAAATCTTTGGAAGCAAGATCATCTTTATAATGGAAAGTTTTTCATCCATTGTAAATAAAATCTTGTTCCACTCACTAATTATAGTCTTTATGATTATTATACTTTTACTATAATTTAAGTGTAAGATATCTTTAATATTGGTTGCTATAATTATACCTAATTATGTTATTTGTTGGGACGGAGGTATATATTTTTTATATTAGTCTTGTATAGTATAACTTTTGGAACCAATTAGAAGAATCTGTGTTTTAGAATTATTAAAATTATGACCAGAACTTTTTTGAAATATATCCATATTTTTAAACAATTCTTGTAAGGTAGGGTCAAGTACCACCAAGAGTGATTAATACATCATCAGCAAACATTTGGATTGTTGATGTTTCATTACAATTTAACCTATATCCTTGTATATTATTGTTATCCCTTATTAGGTTAGCCCAACGTTCCATAATGAATGTGAATAAAAGTGGAGACAGAGGGCAGCCTTCTTTGGTTCCTTTTACAGCGGGTATGTTCTGGGATATACTTGTACTTTATGTAGGCTCGAGTTATAAGGTTAATAAGGCTATTAGAAAAGTTTAAGTCCTTCAGTAAGATAAAAAGATAGTTATAATTAACTGAGTCGAAGGCACAGTTAATATCCAAACTAACAAGACTCAAATTATTCTTTAAGGCTTTTACTGATTCAATTAAATTTATTGTTCTTTTGATGTTATCATAATAAGTTCTATTAGTTATAAAACCTGTTTGATCCATATCTACCAGGGATGGTAAAAAAATGTTTAAGTCTATCAGCATAAACATTTTATAGTCTGTGTTTAATAACGAAATAGGTCTACATGAAGCACATTTTACAGGATCTTTATCAGACTTCCAAGAGGAAGGTATAATGTGTTATTTTGAGATATATTGAATACTGTATGTAGTAGAGTTAACGCTTTAGCAGGCAAAACCTTACAGATTTCAGAAATTATACCATCGTTACCAGGAGCTTTATTTTGCTCAAGTTTGGTTATTTGATCTTTACTTCTTTAAAAGATATTTATCTATTAATTTTATTTAGATGGTCTGTTCTTTATATTATTATGTATAAAAAGACTGAATATCTTTTGTACTAATAATGCTATCATTGTGTTGGTTTAATTTAAAAAAAATTCTCTAAACTCAATATACTTGGTAAATCAGATACCATTTTTTGTTGTTGGAGAATAGATTTCTTTAATATGGTGAAGTTAAATCTTTTAGTTTTGTTAGCTAGTATATTCATGGATCTAAGATTTAAAGAAAAAGTTATAAGTTTACATTTTTCAAGATTTATCATAACTTTATGGTTTAAAATTTCCATGTATTTATTGTTTAAGATATTTATTTCATTCATGCCGTCTTTCTTATCTGGATTCTTTGAAGCATCAAGCCTTAAAGTATCTAACTTTACTTGCATATCTTGAAGGTCTTGATCCCACAAAATTATTTTCTTTTTATACCAATCAATAATTTTACCATATAGGTAAGCTTTTAGAGCATCCCAAATGTATACTTCAGAAGTTGCCTGTGTGCTATTAAGTATAATAGAATTTTGTACTTCTGTAGTGAAAAAATCAATTAAATCTTTGAGTTTAATTATGTAGGCTGGTATCCTTTTAATCTGAACATTAAATGTGGAGTTTAGTATAAATTCAAATGTTATGGAATTACGGTCCGAAAGGGGACAATAAATCACTTTTGAGTTTTATAAGAAATCAGTTACGTTATTGGAAATTAATACCCTAGTCTTGAATATGAATTATGTTTATGTGAGTAGAATGTATAGAACACTGACTTAGCGTCAGTAAAATTATTAACATCTTTCATCGTGTATGAATCTGAAAATTCATTCAATAATTTAGCTATAGTTGGAATTTTCCTTTTACCATTGGTACTAGAGTCTTTTATGTCAGAAATACAGATAAAATCTCCAGCAAAGAATACTACTACCCTTAGAAAACTGAACTATATATGTTTTATATGTTGTTTCACTGTTGTAGGTCCAATGCCAGGAATCCAATACATATTTAGTAATGTCAAAATGTTCTTATTAAATTCTATAATAACTGAAGATAACATCCCCTTATCTTTGTAGGTGTCAATTATTTTAGACATAGGTAATGTATTTTCCATAGTATGGCCACCCACCCTTTTTTTGTGTATGTTCTGAGCTAATCAAAAGTCTGTAAGATTTGGATTCCAATTTTGTGACATCTTCAGTTAGTAAATGAGTTTCTTGGAGAAATATTAATGGAGAAATATTGAGAATTATGCAATTTAAGCTATTTGTTCAAATATCTTCTCTTATTGGGATTATTTAATCCACTGATGTTTAATGATATACACTTTAATGATGTAATGAAACATTGTTTTGAAAATCTGTTGAATAATGTTCCCTTTTCCCCATATTTTATAAGTGAATAGAAATTGACTATTAGGAATACAATTATAATTTTCACATAAAACAAAAAACTTTTATCCAATGAAATATGTTTACATCAAATTCAGTTTTTTTAAGATTTGGTGAACATAACAACTATTAACAGAAACATATAGCATTTACTAATAACATAGACTCTTTCAAAAAAAAAAACCCTGGAGTTAAAAACTCCTAATCTGAGTGACATCTGTCACCCAAATGCAAGCTAGCAACAACATTCAACTCTTTCCTGTCTAAATATATATGTTGTTGCATAATTTAACAAACATCCATTAGAATTATATATACCAATTCAAGAAACAAACTAAAGTAAATCAAGTGTAACTGTTTCATTTTAAGTTTTGTCAAATTAATTCAACATATCATAATTACCAGTCATGTATTATACAATAATGCAACAGTCATAACTAATTTATATGTAATGGACTGCTATAATAATCAATAAGTAGACTAATCCCCTGTCTCTTTATGTATTGTGCCAATATCTAACAATACTATTTCCCCATCTCCATGTATCTGAGAAAAAAAAAAAGTATAGCAAATATTACATTTTAGTTTCCCAATGTAGTACAAGTTTCCAATAAAAGTGCTCGGTATTATCTAAGAAGGAATGTTTTCCCTTTCTTACCTTTAAGACCTTTAGTAATCTGAAAAAACTTCTAGATTTGTCAGAATATATCAAAATACAAATTTATATGGTAAACATCAGCATGTGAGACTATACTGTATGTAGCATGCTATATTCATATAAAATATACTACGTTTCAATTATTTATTTTCTATCTGTACTAGAATTATTCTTATTTCTGATTTTTGTGTCTTGTAAAAGAATATTAATGAAAAGCTTTATATATATTCATTTCCTTTCTTCTTTCATAAATATTTTAATGGTGTTGCTATATATGCCTTGTGTGTGTTGTACTAATCAAAAGTGCAGAAACATAGGGGTATAAATGTATCATAAATGCTCTGCTTATACACACTCAAATGCTTTTAATGTAACAATTATATTATACATGTTACTTAGCTGCAGTTCATTCATTTGACCTGTAGATGGCATCAGAGACCATCTGTTCAAGCTATTATCCAGCTCTGTGAAGGTTCTCAGCACAAAGTTCAGACCGCAAACAGCTCCATGGAAACAACACTTTTTTCTTGCTTTCTGTTAAGGCAGTCGCAGTATGAACAGGCAGCAGAACCGTTCAGCAGTTCGGATGCACAAGACCAAGGAGGGAAAATTTCTGCAGCTATTTTCTTCTCTTTTTATTTTATTTTTGTAAGCTATAGATTATCTCGTGGCAGGACCAGGAAACACAAAAGCCGACAAAACAGAAAGGCAACAGAGGGGTAAAAGCCAATACGAAATAGAGCAAAGCGAAGAAACTCCATCTTTAAAACCCAGCAAACCACTAGACCACCACGGACAAACCAAACCACACCAAACCCTTTATTTCAACATTGCCATGTATGCTATATGCTTGTCATACCAATTAATATATAATTTACACAACCATAATAGAATTATGAAGTGTACAAAATGTAAGGGTTTAAATGTGTCAAAAGTGCTTTGTTTATGAACATTCATGAATGCTTAAATATAGCAGTTATATTATACATGTTATTTAGGTGCAGTTTTTCAATTAAGCTGTAGATGGCATTAGAAACAGTCTATTCTGTTATTTAGCTTTTTCTCAGCGCAAAGTTCGGTCTATAAACATTTCCATGGAAACAACACTTTTTTCTTGCTCTCCATTGTAGGAGCTGCAATGTGAGGACAAACCAAGGTTGTTAAACAGATCAGATGCACGAGCTTGTGGAGGGAAAACATTTATAGCTTTTCACTGAGAAAACTGTTGATTAGCTCGTGGGAAAACCAGGAAACATAAAACAATAAGAAACATAAGGGAGGAAGAAAAGTAATATAAAACATTAAAAAACCAACAAACTCCATCTCCCAAACCCAGTAAACCACTAGACCTCCATAAACATATAATTCTATACAAAATCCTCCATTCCTTCACAACCGACAGCAGAGAGGAAAATAGAAAGAAAAACAAAAGAAATAAATTAAAGCCACTCCATAAATATTTACATTTTTTAAATTAACATCAAATGAATTACTTCAAAACATATCAGACCAATGAAAGGGAGAAAAGATAAACTTTTCATATGTCTATTACCACAAATAACATCATATTCCAACAGCAGAACAGGGGATGGGAAATATAATTATTAAAGCAACATCATGGCAACTATAAAAAAAACAGACAAATCCTCTTCCAATGAACGAAACAGCTGGTGTAAAATATATTGAATCCAGAAATAAAGCAAACACCAGCTATACCACATCTAGGAAGTTTATTGCAAACGAATACGAATAAAAAACAGAGGAGCGCTTTCAGGGATATACCCCTTCATCAGACAACTTACAAAAAATGCATCATTCCTTATATACTGCTTAAAAAACACATGGACACATATCAATCAATTCTTAAAGACGTAGTGTTAACAAAAATAGTTAAACAATCTAAGACTAAACCTTCATGCTATATAATTAATATTAATATATTATAAATAATCAAATTGAGACGATATGTGCTATTCATTTGATAGATAACAGTGTAAATAAAATAATTCAATAAATTGTCTAATACATGATCTATAAAATATTAAAAGATTCTTACTGTACTTGCAATGTGTGTATGTATGTATATATAAAAAAACTCAAGTCACCTAGACTAAAATCTGTCCCATAAAACATCTAAAACTCTAAACATAATTAAAATAAAAATAAGCATAAAAATAAAAACATATCAATGTTTGAGTGGACGGGCTTTTAAAAAAGGTTTCAGTGACACCATACTATTCAAGCCTGGTGGTCTTTCTGCATTCAATAACATAATCCACTTTTGTTCTGCAGCTTCCATATCATTGGATACATTTCTCCCTCTCGGTTTCACTGGCAGGATCTGTAGAACTAGGAACATAAAAATATGATCTTGTCCTTCATTCTTATTGTGCATTGAAATTGCACTACTTTCTTCGTGATTCCTAATGTTCCTATAGTGTTCTAATATTCCGTCTTTCAACTGCCTATTAGTCTTGCCAATATAAAAACTAAAACATGAAATACAATAAGCAAAATAGACACTAGGTGTTGTGCAGTCAGCGTATAGACTGCTATTAAAACTGAAACCTTTAAAAGGATGTACAAAACTTCTTCCACTATGAATATGTTTACAAGCTGCACAATCTCTGCACATATAAGTGCCAAGTCTATCAGAGCTATTCAAGGTAACAGCTGCATCATTCTTGTGATATATATAACTCGTCAGTGTTCTATTATTCCTGAAAGTAAAATTAGGTTTGGGTCCAATAATATCTTGTAAATTGTCAATTGCAGACAGAATTTCCCTATTTTTGGTGATGACATCACATACCAAACTAATATTACTCGCAAATGTTAAAGACATTCTTAATGTGTTGTCAATTTCCCTGTGTAAAGAACAAACCCTATTAGTAATTTGACTTAGGTACATTACTGATGTGTTCATTAAAATAAGCTTTACACTATCCACTTCTGTTTCTCCACCCTTCATCAATGCATCTGTCGATAGTGTGTGCTTCATACCCCCCCTCTAAAAATTAAATCTTCAATTGTTGTAGTGCTCTAACTCTATATCATCATTAGATAGTCTCATGATTCTATACATTTGACTCTTAATGATGTTACGCTTAGTGTGATTAGGGTGCATACTGGTGTTATGTAAAAAAGTATTCTTCCTGACTGGTTTCCTATATAGGCTAGTTTTAATAGGATTCAAATCCTCTTTCTTTACTTTAATATCTAAAAAAATCACTCTCTTGTGTTGAATATTTGTACGAAAATTTAAGAAACCCTGTGGTCTTGTTCAAATAGGAGATAAAATCATGTAGGACAGCCTCAGTGCCATGCCATAGCAGAAAAATGTCGTCCACAAACCTGATGTACCAGCTAATGTATTTGCTATATATAGCACTGGACAACACGCAAGTACGTTCCCATTGTACTAGGGAAAGGTTGGCATAGCTATTGGCACAAGCTGTGCCCATAGCCACATCAACCTTCTGTATATAATGCTCATTGTGAAATATAAAAACATTTTTGGTTAATATAATGTCCAACAATGCGCAAATCAG
The DNA here is from genome assembly GCF_019279795.1 of Protopterus annectens. Taxonomy (NCBI): domain Eukaryota; kingdom Metazoa; phylum Chordata; order Ceratodontiformes; family Protopteridae; genus Protopterus; species Protopterus annectens. The sequence goes on from NC_056728.1 coordinate 1,837,010,945, forward strand.
ATCACATTTTTTATTCAATTCACATCTTTAAGTAAATTCCTTACACTGTCAATCCCCCAATCATTAGGGATGACAGTGAATAATGACTATGTCCATCATCACAAAAAAGCAATTACAGTCAACACCAGTATCAACCCATTTCAATGGAGAGGGTTTCAGTCACCCAAAAATTAAAAAAGAAACCTTGTCTATGTATCAGACAAGGTTTCTTTTTTAGTTTTTGATTTGCTCATTACAGGCAGGATTAATGAGCAATTGTTTGATTATTTTTCTATGAGTTGCCCTACTATTCCTGTAGTATATGGAATACCCAACATCCACAAAAATGTATCCACCCCACCAATGCGTCCCATTGTATCTAGTAGAGGATGGGTGACTGAACCCCTCTCCATTTTTGTCGAGAAGAATTTACATCCAATATTGAATGATTGTGATAGCGTCCTCAAAGATTCAAACATTTCTTGAAACACTTGGATTGAAATGGGTTGACACTGGTGTTGACTGCAATTGCTTTTTTGTGACAATGGACAGTCTCTCTCTTCACGGAGAGGCAGGGAAATAAAACAGCAAACAGTTAAAAACAAATGAAATAGATTCTATTGTAATAAATGCTCTCATTTTCTCATTTCAGTCTCCATATCTACTATAGTTCATCAAAATACCATAAATTTCAGTCCCAAGCATACAGAGCATTTATTATAACAGACAACCACTATTTAAAGATAATAAATGAATAAATAAATAGCTTTTACTTGCTATACAAATTGACCTAGAATAAACTAGCCTTAAGAACAGACTATAAAATACCATAAAACAACTATGTATACCATAAAAAGACATTTAAACAACAAAGACTCACCTGCTGAACCATTTCCACTTCCTCAGAATTAGTTTTTTAGGATTTGGGTAAATAAAAGCCATAGTAAAATAGCTTAGTCACTAATTTTTGAGCTTCTTTTTATGTTCAGAGACCTTCCAGGTACTGTTATCAGCATTTCTTTTAAGGCTGGCATTTGCCCATTCCATATCCTCTATTTTATCAAGCAGTTTTCTTGTTTTGACAAAGGCAATGGCAGGGTCTATGTCATCAAATATTTTTGGACCATTCTGAAGAAATATTTTTAATCTGGCAGGAAATAATAGAGGTGTCTTTATTTGGCCTTTCTTTAGTTCTCTTAGCATTGGCAAAAAAAGCTTTCTTTTGGCAATTACAGAAGATGAGTAATCATTATCAAAGCGTATGACATTTTCTTTATATTTGATAGTGTTAAAGACTGCTTGGGCTAAATCTCCTCCTTGTCATGAGAAGATAAAAACTTCACTATAACAGATTTAGTAGAATTGGATTAACCTTTTTTCAGTAGCGAAGGACCTGTGTGCTCTTTCTATCCCATATGAGAGAGCTTCAGGAAGCTGTAGTACATCAGGGAGCCAAGATGTTAAGAATTTTTCCATATTACCTTCTTCAACATTATCAGGTAAACCAAAATGTCTATTATTTCGTCTTGATCTGTTCTCTAGATCATAAATCTTTGTTTGTAAAAGAGTATTTTGTTTTAAGAGAAAGTCTATATTGTGCTCACCTTCTTGAATTCTAATGTCCATATCATTTAGTGAAGTCTTTATACCAGTAATCTGTCTCTTTTGCTGCTTAAGGTCTTTGTGTAATATTTCCATTTGCTGGGAACATTTTTCTTTGAAATTATCCAGTTTCACATCCATTCCATCAATCCTTGCGGTCAGTTCTTGAATGTTTAACAGTGACTGAGGTTCTTTCTTAATAGTTGTTTCTTGAAGTGAAGATTTGGAATAGCTCATCCTGTAGTCTGAAGTTCAAATATTTTATCTAGTACTTTTTGACAGGAAAAAAAATTGGCAAAATGTTTATATACTATCCTAAAGAATGATTAATAGAATCCAAATATATAAAAAAATTTAGGATAGATGCACTCAAAAAATCCGGTCATAAATATTCTGTAAAGACAGAGCAGAGAGAAAGCGCTGTTAATGCAGTGCTCATCTTGGCCACGCCCCCCCCAGATTCCTGAATTATGAAAGGAGCTAAGAAATCCATCCACACCCATCCAAAACCTCTTTTCCCATTTTTTGCACATGTAGTCAGGGTGCCACTTCAACAGTGGCAATCTACAGCCAAGGTTTACACTGCTGAGTGGCTAGCCCTGCCACAGTAATTCCTCCACACCACACATTCAGAACTATGGCCAGTTTAGTGTGTCCAACCCACCTACTGCACGCATTTGCAATGTGGGAGGAAACCTACACAAACACGGGGAGAACATGCAGACTCCGTACAAAAGGCACCCCAACCAAGGATTGAACCCAGGAACATCTTGCTGTGGGGGCAACAAAGCTATCAGCTGTGTCACTGTGCCACCTTCAGCTGGAAACCAAACCAATTATACATACATAAGACATGACAATTAGACAATTGCACAATATGTGGCTATTTTCAGGAGGGAAGCCAAGGATGTAAAACATGCAGTTAGAATATTTTTCAAAGAAATGATAATAAAAAAACTAAAGAGGTTTCTAATATGCAGGTATAAAAAACAGCTTGTTTGTCATAATGGAATAAGCCAATAAACAAATTAAAAGAATTCGAGCAGTTGAGAAGTACGTACAGTTTTGTACATACCATAAATGTAGATGTCCGAGTGTACACCCTGCTGCAGTCATCACACTTGGGTTATCCTGTCGTCAGGCGGTCCCGCAGTCGGCTGGAATTCCAAAGTCTTGGTCCGGCATCGGTTACTGTCGCTTCTTCCCGGACGTCAGTATGCCAGGGGTATATATAATGCAACCAATGCCATTTTCTTCAGTTTTTCTTGCCCCAGATGTCAGGTGCCCCCAAAAAGGTGGTCAGTAATTAGTACCAAATTGAGTAAACTTGCACAAACACAAAATCCCTTCATAAGCAAATACATCAGGAAGGTATTGAAGAGATTTAGCTAGTAGGTCGGAGGGGATGGAGGGAGGGTAACCTGGACTGCAGCAGGGTGTACACTCGAACATCTACATTTATGGTAGGTACAAAACTGTACTATGTTCATCGTGTTACCCTGCTGCAGTCATCACATTTGGGTTGAATCCCAAAGCTAAGGATGGGTGGAGGTATCATAGAGGGTTAGAGGAGGCTAGAAGGCCCTGCAGAACTGCAGTGGCGAAGCCCGCCCCGGTCTTAGAGTAAAGTGGTAAGTGATAGTGTTTGGTAAAGGTGTGTACTGAACTCCAAGTTGCAGCTTCCAAAATCTCCTTGGTTGGAACCCCCCTGAGAAAGGCTGTAGAAGTAGCTGTTGCCCTGGTAGTGTGGAGCCTAATGGTAGCAGGAGCTGGTTTTCCATGATGGGTATGGCAAAAACGTATGCAATGACCTATCCATTTGGAAATGGTCTGCTTTGATATAGCCTTCCCTTGAGAAGCTGTAGCATAGGATACAAAGAGCTGGTCTAATTTTCTGAAAGCCTTAGTTTTGTCCAAGTAGTAACGAAGTTGCCTGTGAATGTCCAAGGAATGCAGGAGTCTCTCACCTTTGTTCTGTGGATTTGGGAAGAAGATGGGTAAGTGGATGGTTTGATTTAAAGCCACACTGGAAACCACCTTAGGCATAAAGGAAGGATTAGTTCATAGAGAAACTCTGTCTTGATGAAAAATGAGGAAAGGTTCCACTGCCATTAGTGCCTGTAGCTCTGAGACTCTTCTAGTTGAAGTTATTGCTAGTAGCAGGGCAGTCTTCCATGATAGGAACTGAAGATCTGAAGAGAGAGCTGGTTCAAAGGGAGGTAGCATTAGTTTTTCCAGAACAAAATTGAGGTCCCATGTTGGTGTAGGTGCTCTCCTGGGTGGTCTAATGTTTTTTGCCCCTCTGAGGAACTGCCTTAGAAGTGGATGCAAAGATAAGGGTGGATCCATGTTGTAGTGGGCCAAAATAGCTGAAGCATGGATTTTAATGGAGGAGAAAGAAAGTCCTTTGTGCAACATCTCAGTTAAATACTGTAGAATGTGAGGCATGTGAGGCTGAATTGTGTCTTGGCCTTTAGATTGGTTCCAGGCACAAAACATTTTCCATTTGTCCGAATAAGCCTTCCTGGTACTTGGCCTCCTAGCTTCCAGAATAACATCCATAACTGCTTGGGAAAGAGGACCTGGCTGGATGCTTAGTTGATTTGCCATGCAGCCAGATTTAAGGTTTTGAGCTGGCTGTGAAGAATCTGATTGTTTTGTTGTGTGAGTAAAGTTTGTGGTAATATCCATGGTGGGCCATGGGCCATATTCCTCAATAGCGGGTACCAGTGCTGGCGTGGACAGTCTGGGGCTATGAGAATCAGTTGTGGTCTCTCCTTTTTGACTTTCAGGAGTACCTTTGTGAGGAGAGGCAATGGAGGGAAGGCATATACTGTCAGGTTTTTCCAACTGAAAGAGAGTGCGTCCACTTTCCATGCTTGATGGTGAAGTGCCCTTGTACAAAATTTTGTTAGTTGATAGTTTTGAGGGCTAGCAAACAGGTCTATGTCTGGAAGGCCCCATTTTTGCGTTATCATTGTAAATACTTGTGGATCTAGTTTCCACTCGTGGGGATCCATGATGTTTCTGCTGAGGTCATCTGCCAATGTATTCTTCTGTCCTGGCAGGAATTGAGCTTGTAACTGAACTTGGTAAGCCAGAGCTGTGTTCCATAAGGTCATTGCTTGCCTGCACAGAGGGTAGGAGTGAGTACCCCCTTGTTTGTTTATGTACCACATTACTGTGGTGTTGTCCGTCTTTATTGTCAGTTGTCCTGGATGTAATAGATCCTTGAAGGCTGTCAGAGCTTTCTGTACAGCTAGCATCTCTTTTTGATTGATGTGCAGATTCCTTTGATCTGTAGTCCATACGCCTTGAACGCATTGTCCTGCCATGTGAGCCCCCCAGGCGTAATCTGATGCATCTCTTGTGATAGTTTGCCTGGCTGGGGGCAAGGTGAAAGGCTGACCCTTGTTGAGGTGACATGCCTGTGACCACCATAGAAACTCCTGTTGTAGGCAGGGAGTAAGAGATATCATTGTGTCCAAGCTGTGGCTGTGTTGAGACCATACGCTTTTTAGGTACCACTGTAATTTCCTCATATGCAGCTTTGCAAATGGTATTAGTAGTATGCAAGATGCCATGAAGCCCAAGACCCACAGAATTTTTCTTGCAGTTAATTGGGCCTTTGTTGCCATTGTTTTGAAATATTGAGTCAGTTGTAGTTGTTTGTCTGGCATCAGATAAGCCTTCTGGGCCATTGTATTCCATCTGGCACCCAGGAATGTCATATTTTGTGAGGGTACTAGTTTTGACTTCTTTTCGTTTACTGTGTACCCCAGGCAATTTAGTAGATGTTTCACAAAAGCCAGATGATGTAATAGAATGTCCTTGTTTTCTGCTTGGATGAGGTAGTCGTCCAGGTATGGGTATATTTGAATTCCTCTTAGTCTGCAGTATGCAATTACTGGTGCCAGGCATTTTGTAAAGACTCTGGGTGCAGTAGATAAGCCAAAGGGCAGTGCAGAGAATTGGTAATGGGTTGAACCTGCAATGAAACGGTGGTATCTTCTGCAACTTTGTCTGATAGGGACATGCAGGTATGCCTCCTTGAGGTCCAACGTTACTAGCCATGCTTCCTTGCCCAACATGGGAAGAAGCTGCTGTAGTGTTAGCATCTTGAATTTGGGTACTTGTAAGTGTTTGGAATTGAAAGGTCCAGAATTGGTCTCCAGGCATTGTCCTTTCTGGGCACTAGAAAGAGTCTTGAGTAAAATCCTTGGCCTTGCTCTTGAGTAGGTACCAGTTGAATGGCTCTCATGTTCATGAGAGCTGTAATTTGATTTTGTGCCTCTGCCCATTGATTTTGTGGCAGATTTGGCATTCCTCTTTTCATTGGCAAGGTGTGAAAATGGAACCTGTATCCTCATAAAATTAAGTCTAGGACCCATTTGTCCTTTGTGACAATGTGCCAGTTGTCTGAAAAAAGTGCGAGTTTTCCTCCCAAGGGGGCTGCCAAGAGAGAGTTGCTTGGCCAGATGAGGTGCAAGTCATTGAGTTTGCCTTCTGGTAGATTGGGACCGGTCTTCTCCTCCCTTCTGTGTTGTAGTGCCCCATTGGCAAGGTTTGTACTGGGCTTGTGGTTGTCCTCTGCCCCTTGGGCATCTGTATTTACCCCTCTGTGGTCTGTCTGTAGCTGGAAAGGACCAATTTTTTGTTGGCCAGCTTCTGCTGAAGCGAGGGGGCTGCACCTATAGGAAATCTTTGACTGTCTGCATAGATTTTGCCTTATCTTCCATTTTCTTTAAGACTTCTTCTGCTTTAACTCCAAAAAGAACATCCTGCTGTAAGGGAGCATCTAGAAGTTTTGCTTTAACATGATCAGGCAAAGTTTGTTCCTTTAACCAAGCATGCCTACGTATAACAGACCCAGTGACAGCTGCTCTGCAGGAGGCCTCCAAAGAATAAACTCACATTGTAAGGTATGTTTGTCCACCTGTTCAGTGGCATGCAACAGATCCTGCATTTCTTTCAATTCAGATTGTTGAGGGAGAGTGGTCATTTTTTGCTTTAACTGAGAGATTAGAAATTGCTGATACTTAAGCATGTGAAATTGGCAATTTAGTGCCCTCATAGCTACAGTGGCTGAGGCGTAAACCTTTTTCCCCCCACCTGTCTAGTGCTCTGGAATCCCTCTCAGAAGGTACAGGATTTTTAGCCATAGAAGCCTTAGCCCCCTTGGGACCCTGGGAGATTGTCTCTGGGTCAGCAACAGGGCTTTTGTAAAGAAATTTGTGGGAATCAGGCACTCTATAATATCTGTCAGGCTTAGCCAGAGCAGGAGGTAGAGAATCAGGGTTAAAACTGGATTCTAAGTAAACATCATCCACAGTCTAAAACTGGTGGGATGGTAAGTGGTCTGTGTTGGGGGAGTAAAAGAAACTCTGAGCCTTTTCTTCGAGTCAGAGTAGTCCTGACCTTCCCAGTGAAAATGTTCCCTCATAGTGTGTAAAGATTCCCCAAAGGAGTAGTCTTCAGGAGGAGAAGCTGACGGAATGGAATCCTCAGCATCAGAATCTTCATAAGGGGAGAAGGAGTAATCCTGGTCCTCAGAGGAGTCTGAAGAAATGGACACTTGTTCAGAGGATGCAAAATCTTCCTCTTGTCTAGGCCTTTTGTCAGGAGGGGGCTGAGAGTCCCTGATTAAAGTGATCAAAGCTTCAGCCATTTTGAGCATCTGTTTCTTAGGCATGGTGCCTTGAACAGGGGACTGAAGTGCAGTCTTTTTAGATTTAATAGGAGTTTTCATCTTAGAATACGATTTAATGGCGAGCGTCGGTCTGAAAATGCCTTCAGAAACCGATGGCATTTCTGCAGCACCATCTTTTTCAGCAATGTCGTCGGTAGGGCCTGAACTAAATGGCTGCGTCGGCCTAGTACATTCAGTCAAATCTGAAGCGGTCTCGGGTTCCAGATCTGTGGTAGTCAGGGGCTGCGTCGGAGCCTCACTGAGGACCGGAGAACCAGAGACCGGACCAGCCGAGGCCTCGGAATCTGGCTTAGGCCTGGGCTGTCTGTCCTTATCCTTGCGTTTTTTGTGCACGCCAGTAGTCGGTTGCTCCGTCGGCATGGTGTAGTTAAATTTCCTACCGAAGTAGTGTTGTGCGAAATCAAAGCGTCTTTTAATAGTACGCTTATTAAACCTAGCACAAAAACGACAACTAGTGATGTTGTGGTCTGGGCCTAGGCAAGGTATGCAATAAGAATGAAAATCCTTATGAGGTATTTGCTATCCACAAGAAATACAATTGTTAACTTTTTCTGACATCGGTCTGAGGCAAGAAAAGTTTCCCCAATGGGGTACTTAGCTTTATAGAAGACTTCGGTCTGAAATTTGAATTCGAAAATCTCAGTAGTCAGCCGACCGGCACTTGCGAACTGCTTCTGCTTTGGGCACCGCGCGGCAAGAAAGACTGAAGAAAATGGCGTTGGTTGCATTATATATACCCCTGCGAGCACTGACGTCAGGGAAGAAGCGACAGCAACCGACACCGGACCAAGACTTTGGAATTCCAGCCGACTGCGGGACCGCCTGACGACAGGATAACCCAAGTGTGATGACTGCAGCAGGGTAACATGATGAACATCCTGCAATCTCAAACTTATGAGTTGCTTCAGTACTTCTGTCTCCCTGCTTGAACTGAAAGATAAGGCGCTATACTTAGGTCTCAATAACTATTTTAGATACGTGTAGTCAGAAACATAACTGTAGATAAATCTTTATTGTACCGTATTTGTTCAAAAGGACTAAATTCTGTTTCTATGTGAAACGTTATTTTTTGCATATTTTAACTGCTAAATGTGTCGTTACCTCATTATTTTATAAGTAAAGCATTTTTATTTTTACTTTTAAAAATGTTGAGGCTGGTCATACGTTTGCAATTTATTATCTGATAAGAGCGTCTTCGTTACATTACTAAAGGGAAACAAACTACAGGCATCTGCATCTAATTTGCCAGACTACCCTCCTACATACCATCTATTTGTGTCGATTTATATTTGGTTTATTACCAACAAGTAAGCTGTAAGTGGGAGATCCCCAAGCTGATAACCTGGGGTTGTAGCAGTTTACTATCACTGGTTATGATAGAAGGTCATTAAAGTACAGTTACTGTGGGCAAGCAAGCACAGAAAGTCAATGAAACACATTGGTGAGAAAGGGATCTAAGTCTCACCTCAGTGGGGTGTTCACTGTGAAGTCTGCTCTTCGGTATAGGTGGTAAAGGCCCATATCTAATGCATGTTTTGTAACAAAGTTGCACTCAGGAACTCATTAACAGATTCATATTTGTGCATCTGTTGTACACTGTAATCTGTCTGGCACCAGTGGTTTGACATAAGTGACCACAACACTTGGTGGTCATTATAACTGGCTGGCAATGATGGTATTCAAACTTGTCTGCCGATGTCTTTTTCTTTTAAACTGGTTGGCACAGGTGCGATTTAAAATCCATCTGACTGACAATCAACCCCTTACACTGGAGGCAGTGGCTGGATTCATAGGTAGGTACTAGGCTATCGGCCCTGGGGCTTATACAAGCCCAGCAAAAAAGGTACCCTGGCTTTTGCCACCCAAAAAAATTATTTTCCTGTGCCACTGTCGAGCAGAGCCACAGAGGTGATCCCCAGGGTGAATTTTGTATTTCCCATCCAATCATCAAGATTTTTCTTGAAGAGTGCTAATGAGGAGCTTTGTTTGATATAGATAGGTAGTTTATTCCAGAGTATGGGAAGTCTCTGGGACGGGAATCTATCCCTCCAGCATGTTCAGTTTATTGTGGTGACCAGGTTTAGTTCCCTAGAGCGTGTAGCTCGGGATTGGGATTTCTTTAAGTGGAGCATGTCCTACAGCTCTGGGTTTGACAAAGCTTTGTATGTTAGGCAGAGATAACCTCTGAGTAGGCGATATGTGACTGAGTAAAGCTGGAGTTTTTTCAGACTGTCTGCATAGGGCATCTGTTTGAGGCTGGTAATCCTCTTTGTGAGGTATTTCTGCGGCCTTTACAGTTGTTGTAGATGTCTTGTGAGGTACATACCAAAAGGGGCGTTGTACTCTATAATGGGTCTAATGAATGATGAGTAGAGGGGAACAATGACCTCTTTTTTTCTGGATGAGAAACCTTTTGTGATGAGGTGTGCCACATAGAAGGATTTCCTGATTACTGTGGCGATGTGATTATCAAAGGAGAGACTACTGTCCACCTGTGTCCCAAGGTCTCTTATCACACTTTCGGTGTTAAGTATACTACTGCCTATGTTGTAGTTCATGGGTACAGAGTTTTTACCAAAGGGGATGACAATGCACTTTTTGGCACGGAGCTTGAGGCCATGGCCTTGACACCAGGCATCTGTCTCAGTTAGACCCTTTTGTAGGATGTCCACATAGTTAGGAGTTTCGATTATGGCTCCTAGTTTGCAGTCATCTGTGAACTTCATTAGCCAAAGACCTTCTGTGTTAGCCTGTACTTCAGAGAAGTAGATACCAAACAGGAGAGGTCCCAGGACTGAACCCTGTGGTACTCCACTTGTCACTGGTCTGAAGTCAGATTTGGAATCTGCTACTTTCACAGTATGGGTTCTGTCAGTGAGCCAGTTGGCAACCTATCTTGTGACATAGGGATTTATACCTAGTTTAGTGAGTTTATCTATAAATCCAGAGTAGGGGATGGTGTCAAAAGCCTTGGCAAGATCTAGATAGGCTGTGTGAACCACCTTACCCTAGTCTAGGACTTTGGTGACTGCTTCAAAGAAGTCTATCAGGTTTAGGAGACATGATCTGTCTTATACAAACCCAAACTGATTGGGGTTCAGAGTTTGGAGATTACCAATGTCTTTGTTTATAAGTTCCATGATGATACATTCCATGGCCTTGCAGACCAGGCTCGTCAGGCTAATACAGCGGTATTTCCCGGGGTCCGTGTTGGCTCCCCCCCTTGTGTAGTGGGATAACCATTGCTGTGTGCTATTCAGCAGGCACAAAGCCTGAGATGAGGCTACAACTGAACATGGTACTTAGGTGGGGTGCCAGTTCATTCTGTAGTTCATGTAGAACGCAGCCTGGGATGTTGTCTGGTCCCGTGGATGCTGTGTTCTTGGCTTTGGAGAGTGTGGTTTTTACCTGTGCAGCAGTGATTACAGGAACTTTGCATTCTTCCGGTATAGAGATGGGCTCTTTAGTGGGTGAGAGGGCGGTAAAGTTAGCACTGAGCCTATCTGCCAGGATGTTGGCAATATCAGTTGGGTCTGTATATTTAGTACCATTGTGCTGTAACTCAGAGCAGATCTGAGTGTTGCCATTGAGATTGACATAGCTATAGAATGCTTTGTGGTTACCTTTAGAATCAGTGTTGATTTTATTTTCGTAACTAGCTTTGGAGGACTTTATCATGGATTGCAGCTTCTTACTGAGGCTGACCAGGGAGCTCCTCCACTCGTGGGATTTTACTCTCTTTTGCAACAGTTTCTTCCTTCTGTTGTACAGTTTGTTTATGGCAGGGGACCACCCGATTGGCTTCCTTTTTTTGGAGGATAGCGTCTTGGTTCTGTTTGGGATAGCACGATCCATGCACTCATGTAAGTGCTTATAAAGTGCAATTGAGTAGGATTCAGTAGTCGTAACTGTATTGTCCATCTGCATGGGTTTCATGAAGTTCACCACTTCTGTCTTAAGAAGCATGAATTTGGCTTTTGAGAAATGTTTTACCATGGTTTCCTTAAAGGGGGGGTGGGGGCAGGATGTGGATATCTAGGGTAATTAGCTTATGGTCGGATCGGACCAATGAGGCATTGACTTCAGGTGTGGAACACCGGTCACTCATGTTGGTAATGACTAGATCTAGGATATTTTTGCCCCTGGTGGGGGTGTGGATAAGTTGATCCAGGGCATTGGAGTTTATGAATTCCAGAAAGCGTTGAGCGAAGGAGTTGGTACATGAGTAGTTTTCCCAGTTAATGGTGGGGTAGTTGAAATCGCCCATTATTAGGGTGTTTGGTTGAACCCTAATATTTTCCAGTACATCAAGAAAAGAAGAGTGGGAATCCTGGGGCATGGTGTGTGATCTGTAGCAAGCTACAATTTGGATTGCAGTTTTTCACAGAGTTAGTTGCACTTGGATAACCTCGGCTGCATTATGCTAAGCAACTAGCCTGGAGGTGTGGATATCCTTAATGAATATGGCCACACCTCTGCCTTTGGTGTTCTGGTCCAGGTTACATGGCCGATAAGTGTGGTATGAGTTCTAGCCTGGTAGTGCAGGGGTGCTCTCTGAAGCCTTGAACCAGGTCTCAGTCACTGCACAGATATCAATGTTCTCCATTTTAAGGAGTGCCTCGAGTGAGTGCATTTCGAGATTTAGACTTCTAGCATTGAATAGCATCACCCCCAGTTTTTGCTTACCTGTTCCTGTTACAGTGGTGAATTTGTCATTTGAACCTTGCCTAAAAAAAAGGCACTATAGGGATGGCAAGAACCTTAGCCAGTACCCGGAATCCCAGGGGTGACAGGTGCAGGCCATCTCTGGCAAAGCATCGTGGTTTGTCAACCATGTCATCCCAGGCAGACAGATACTGGATCCCTTTAGAATGGCACCAGAAGCTTAGCCAATTGTTGAAGTCAATCATTTTGTCCTTGTACTGCGGCATCATTCTGGGTGATGGCAGAATGCTACTCAGGGCTAGGGTCATACCTGCCTGGGTTACAAGATCGGAGAGCTCTTCCATGTCTCTTTTCATGTAGTCAAACTCCACTTGTCTGCATCGTCACTTACCCTTGCATGGTTAGGCTGCACTGTCATTTACCCTTGCATGGTTAGGCAGTGGTGGAATTCCAAAATCCCACATTTACTATTAAAACACCCTTCCAAGGCTAACTATCTTCAGTCACACAGCTTCTGTTGAGGTTTGCTCCCCACCTATGCAGAGTGGAAGCGACACTAATCTGACTTTGCCTTCAGATTGTGACACAGCTCCAGTATCTCAGCAGCATAACTAGCCCCTGCAGAGGTGTTCAGCACTTGTCCAGCCTCAGCATCTTCTACATAATGAAATTAACACTTACACCTGTGAATGCATAACATAGAAAATATCAGTACTGTAGCTATGGTGGGGTGAAGGGATGGCTGCCCTGGCCATGAGCTGCTAGAGGATGCAATTAGCACTTCAGAAGATCCAGAAGATCTGTTGATAAACATGGCTGCTTAAATGAATGTGTTCAGCTAATTGTAACATGACTGTGTGTTTCTTAGTGTAGCAGGGATATAGTGTATATTTGTTGCTACAATGGGATGTTTTGCCCTTTTCTTCTTCATAAGACCTTTAGTTCTAGATCTTTACCTTCAAGTTGGGGATATAACAGAACAATGCAATGAGATTGCCCAGGAAGTTTTGGCACTGCAAAACACCAGACTGAGCACATTACAATAGTCAATAAGGGTGCCCCCTTATGATGTACAGGAAAGGGTTCTGAATTCAGTCAACTCCTTGTTATGCAGACTTACCTTCTCTGGTTAACTACCTGTTGTACTCCTGTTATGCCTATGAAAATAAGAAAGAAAACAAAAATATGCAATGCGCCTCCTTCATTAAGGTATGCCAGTAGTGTGACAATGTATGCAAGCCACTGCTGTGTACTACTAACCTGGTCTCTCACTTACAGAAGCATAAGTGAAATGAATCAGGCTATCACAAACATCCACAGCCCCAATGGAGGCAATTTTTGTTTGAATCCTCCAGCTAATGATAACAATCCACATATTCCAGTACTATTAACTATGGTGGGCCATCACCGTGGTGGGTCTCTCTATTGCAGTCCTCTCTGCCTTCTGCTTGGCATGGTGGACCATGTCAGTTGAGTGACAGTAAACCCTACTCATTGTGTGGCTATGCCCACCCAACTTCATTTATGTCCTATAAAAGAGCCTGCCACACATGGTCCCATAACAGTCAGTCTGTACCCCCCCCCCCCGCCACTTATCTGAAGAAAATGCAGATGGAATGCCTGCACCAGAACAATGTTTTTTGATCAGTGAAATTATCCAGCCTGTTGTTCTTGTCCTGTGCACATGTTGCATTCTGTAAGTACATGATGAAAACGAATATGTATTGCTAAGAATATATGCACATGTGCTGAAAATGTACCCATTCCGTGTAAAGCTTACAAACAGTATATTCAGCATATTACAAGATGCTAGGTTTATACATTCTGGTACTGCACCATGTAATACAGCCATACAGTGAATGGCCTGCAAACTCATTTGCTAATTTGGCATTTATTTGTCATCTGTAAATTAATCTCCAAATGAATTAATAATATGCAGACCTTGCACACATCCTGGACACCAGCTAAAGACTTCCTGACAGACAATGTCCCATGACAGTCTGCTAACATTGCAAGATACAGCCTTCTCACCAACTCAAACATTTAACTACTGGTGAGTTCACTAAAACATATAGGGAAATGGGTGAAGCTTAGTAAACCAGTATGTTACATGCAGAGACCACTAAGAAAAATGCCTAGTACTCTTTAATACCACTGACATCCCTTCTTCTTCTTTCAGCTTTTCCCGGTTAGGGGTCGCCACACCAGATCACCTGTCCGCTCATGATTGGCAGTGGACTTTTACGGTGTTGAGCTGCCATCTTGGTGCCCCACCTTCCCTAATTGGTTTAATTAGAAATCATGCACCTGAACAGCAAAACATGTACATTTACAACTTTGAAAAGTCTCACAATGGTCATCATGGAACTATACGACTCAGAGAATGTTACAGACCAAAACAAGAATGCCAAACTAAACTCTACAAAGTCTTTTTGCAAAATGACTAGACAGATGAGGCTACCTATCATGAGGGAATCATCTCATTTTATTCTTCAGTATCATAACAAATAGCACTCCAATGACGCATGTACCATTTTCTTGAATTCCCAAGGTGCAAGAGGTAAACATATTGTTACCTGCTACACAAATGAACAGTGAATACTTGAGCAGAAGTATATTAAATGTCATGTAAGCTACCACCACTCTATACAGTTTGGAATATGGCATCCTTCAAGGCAGAGATGGACATTAGTACTTTCAGACACATCAGTCAATCATG